>NC_057798.1:473766086-473771854 GCF_018294505.1 Triticum aestivum | reverse complement strand
AACAAAAAAATTGATGTGGAATGCTGCCTAACATGTTCATCACATATTCTTTTCTTTGTAGCATGGACCACTACAAAAAAAGACACATCCGTGACATTTTGGACCGAACGAATTTTTTTTCTGTCATACATATGACACTTCTATGATGATAATTGTGACCAAACCCAGTATCATCATAGATGTGGTGGGCTCCTACTTCTATGACAAAAAATCATGACAGAAAATGGGCTTTTTGTCCTGGGTGGGCCGGAGACGCAGGTGCATGACATTCTTTGGGCCGTCCATGACGGAAAAAACCGTGGTAGAAGCGAGGGGGAGGAAAATTTCGGGGAGTTGCCGATTACGGTGGGAGGTCGGGGGCGGAGCGATGCGCATTTCTCTCGTACGTACGCGCGTGTGTGCAAGGCGTTGGCTCTAACTGAAGCCGAGCGAGGCGTTGGCCTCTAACTGAACCTGAGCGATTGCACTGCAGGCTACGCGTTACTGAACTCGAGCGATCGATCGATGGCTGTTAACTGAACCTGATGGAGCGATTCCTTCGCTACTGCTACTAACTGAAGCCGATCGATGCTACCTCTGGGATGAATAGTGAGTGTTGAGGGGGGGGGTTGGATGAATAGTGAGGTGTGGCGTTGCCTCTGGATGAACAGGAACCCGTGGTGTGGAGGGCTAGATGAACAGTACACGGTGGAGGGGTGGACGTGGAGGGGTGGTTGAACAGGACCCTGTGGTGTGGAGGGCTGGATGAACAGTAGACGGTGGAGGGGTGCCCGTGGAGGAGTGGTTGAACAGTAGCCGGTGGAGTAGCGCGCGGTGGAGGCTGGATGAACAGGAGCCCGTGGAGGCTGGAGGAGGTCGACGGTGGAGATGAACAGTATCCCCTGGAGTCCTGTTTTGCGGTACGCCACACCCCTCCCGATGAACAGGACCCCCGTTTTGACCGTAGGAGGTCCATTTCATCTGTTTTGCGGTACGCCACACCCCTCCCGATCAACAGGACCCCCGTTTCGACCATAGCGCTCCAACACAAGTCCGTTTCATCCGTTTTGCGGTACGCCACACCCCTCCCGATCAACAGGACCCCCGTTTCAACCGTAGGAGGTCTGTTTCCTCCGTTTTGCGGTACGCCACACCCCTCCCAATCAACATGACCCCCGTTTCGACCGTAGGAGGTCCGTTTCCTCCATTTTGCGGTACGCCACACCCCTCCCGATCAACACGACCCCCGTTTCGACCGTAGGAGGTCCGTTTCCTCCGTTCGGCGGTACGCCAGGCCTCGTTTCCATCGCCTGTTCCGTCCAAGCTGGTTGGCTCCCACGCGTTTCGTTGCCTCCCGATGAACACGACGCATTCCGTTGCCTCCCCATGAACACGACACATTCCGTTGCCTCCCCATGAACACGACGCATTCCGTTGCCTCCCCATGAACACGACGCATTCCATTGCCTCCCCATGAACAGGAGCCCTCGCCGTACGTATGTGCGACTAGGCGTTCGAGACCCCGCCCGTATGTACACATACGTGGCCGTATTTTCTTTCTTGCACCCTGGCCGCTGTACGTACGTGTACATGCTACGTGCGCGCCTCTACTACGACACGTACGCGTCTCTACTACGACACGTGCGCGTCTCTACATCGACCAGTATATATGTACGTACAAGTTCGCGACCAGAATGACAACGCTACGTACGCTTCGACCAGGTGGGTCCCGACTGTCAGGTAGTTCCTTGCGTGCGAAAATTTAGCTGGTGGATCCCAGGAGTTAGAGGGGCGAATCGTTTTTTTGCCCGGACGCACTTCTTTTGCGTGCGAAGATGTAGCTGGTGGGTCCCAGCAGTCAGGGGGGAGAATCGTTTTTTTTGCCCGGACGCACTTCCTTGCGTGCGAAGATGTAGCTGGTGGGTCCCAATAGTCAGGGGGCGAATCGTTTTTTTGCCCGGACGCACTTCCTTGCATGCGAAGATGTAGTTGGTGGGTCCCAGTAGTCAGGGGGAAACTTTTTTTCGCGAAATATGGTGGCCCGTCTGGTGGGTACCCGCTGTCAGGTGGAGGAATCATTATTTTCCGCGTAATAAGGAGGCACTTCCTTGCTGCAGCCGTGGACCCAGCTGTCAGCCTCTCCACGTACAGTCTACGTCCGATGGAAGTCGTTCCTTGACCATGTTGACCACACCGGAGCGAGAGCTCCACGGCGGTGGACGACGGCAAGGCCTAGGAAGGGGACGACTCAGAGCCGGGGAAGACGCAGCAGTGGATGCCCACGCGAAGAGGAGTACGAGGGTTCACTGGTTCAGCTGCGGTGTGAGGCTGCTGTCGCCGTAGATTAACAGGGGTGTGGGTGAGTAGAGGGATGGCCTGGCCAGCGGTGGGAGTAGTAGGGGGCGGTGAGGCCTCCACAGCATCACAGCAGGCCACGAGAGGCAGGAGCACGCGGCACGACCGGCGCTGGTTTGGGCGGCTGGAGCAAGAAGACCAGAGGTTGAAGAAGCACTACAATCGTTGGATGAACATTGTACGGTAACAGGAGCTAGAATCGTTCATATTGACTAAGTTGACAAAGCCCTCCACCCCCGTCAACTTGGTAGGCCCACAAGTCAGCCTCCCAGTATGCTGGGTTCCAGCTGGCAGGGGGAGTATTCATTTTTTTGTGCGTAAGTAGGAGGCACTTCCTTGCGTGCGAAGATAGCTGGTGGGTCCGACAAGTCAGCGGGGGGCACGTTTTTTTCATGAAATACAGAGGCCCTTCCGGTGGGTCCCAGATGCCAGGTGGAGGAATCATTATTTTGCGCGTAATAAGGAGGCATTTCCTTGTGTGCGGTCGTGGACCCAGCTGTCAGCCTCTCCACGCACAACCTACTTCCGATGGTGTCGTTCGTTGACCACATTGACCACGCCGCGCCGAGCGCATCCAAGGTGGTGGACGACGGCGAGGCCCCGGACAGCAACGAGCCGGACATGGGAAGACGCGGGAGTAGAGTCGCAGACGGAGAGGTGTACGAGGGTTAACTAGTTCTAATGCGGTGTGGTTCGGTAGTCGGCGGAGAAGAACACGAGGTGTGGAGGGTTGGAGGGATGGCCTGGCCAACGGTGGAGTAGCGCTTCATAGCGAAGCGTGCTAAGCAAAGCTGCTAGCAGCAGGAGGCGGGAGGTGCTCCCGGCGGCGCTGGAGGAAGAAGACGAGAGATTGAAGATGGATGCTGGCCGTTGGATGTAAATCCAACGGCTAACATGTCAGAATCATTTGTTGACTAAATTTACAACGACTTGCGTTGGCTTCGACCTATTGGCCCACATTTCAGCCTCCAAAAATGTGGCACGTATTCAACCCATTTTTCAGAATTTACAGTCTTTTTTTTGCGCAGTAGAATTTACAGTCAATTTGATCTTTTTTTTAATTACAGCCATTAGCTGGGCTGGGTGAACAATTAATGTAGCTTTCATGCGGCCCATTTATTTTATTTCCTAAAAATTTATAGGCCATTTGCACTTTATCTAGATACACGATTTTGCTGGGCTGATTCTAATTATAATGTTGGGTTGGGCCAGCAATTTTATCAAAAAATAAAAAAGGGCTGAGCATTTTGTTATAAATATATTTAAATAATAAGTGATATTATTACATTCGTCCTTAAATCTTACCAAGCTTTTGTACACAATCACTAGGATTTTCGTGCCAAAACAATCCTGGATTTTATTTGTTAAGAAATTATTTTTATAAGTTAATAAGATGTGGGATATTGTTTTCTTACATATGTAAGTATCAGTTAAATATATGATGACAATAAAAATAATATATAATAACATATAAAATAATTTAAATATATATAATATAGTTAAAAGGGAAACATAAGTTGTACCTGGCATTCCTATTCTTATATAGAAAAATAGAACAGAATGTTGCATTTTCTTCAAAAAAATACATAAATTGGGCTGCCAAAAATAAAACCTCGGATGGGAGGTCCATAGGCCGGTCGATACATGACGGCCCTAAGAAAATACAAACATGCCCTCCCTTCCGAGGTTGTGGGCTGCGCATGTTAAAAATGAAAGCCTAGACGGGGCAGCCCAAAACCACGTCCAACACTTGCCAAAACTCCGTCCCTCGTTTTCTCTATGTTTCGCACACTCAATATTGAGTGGGCGTTTTGACTGTGCTATACATGAATGTTGATCAGCATGATGTTAACTGGCTGGTAGTTCCATTTTCGACCACGAATAAAACTTCCAACATGATGTTAACCCTGTTTGAAAAGGCCGTGTTAATATAAATGCTCTTCCTCTGAAAGTTGCAGTTTCTTATCTGAAATTGAAACTTGCAGTTTCTTCTCGTCTGCACTTTTATACTCCTATGAAACTACATTTTTAAGTGCTAAAAATAGATCTCTAGAATTCGTAAAATTCTTCATATGCTCAATACTGCAAATCTGAAATTCAAAAGACATTCATATCTGAAAGTACTCTCAAAATACACAACACAAAACAAAATTCACAACCTGCAAATATTGACAACCCTAAGCTCCTCCTAACAATTCACAACCTGCCCGACTATTGGGCTGGGGGTAGTCCCCTCCTATTCCTCGACGGCAGACAGCCGCCTCGTGAGATGATGTGAACGGCGAGGGAGACGATGGCGGGGAAGCGTCGTTGGGCCAACTGCTTTTCTCCTCTTGCAGTTGGGTTCGGTCAACGAAGACTCCATCGGCTCGCTCTGGCAGGACACCCTCACAAACGGCACCCTGTAGATGCTCGATCCTTCAATCTCTGGTGGATGCTCCATCTGGGATCGATACTCCCACCACCGCTCCCTCACGATCGGATTCGGTGAATCTGTTTGCTCCATGGCCCAGAGGAGCAGCTCTATGTACTCCGGCGCGACTCCCTGTGGGAGTATTGCCGCCTTTTCGCTCTGTTGCAGATATTTGGCCATGGATGTCGCCGTTGCCGCTAGTTGGTCCTTGTTGTCAAACCAAGACTGTATCTCCAACATCCTAGCTAGCTTCACAGGGTCGCCGTTTGCGATCCTCACGTATCGGTTGTACTCCTCCATCGATCTACTTCTCCACAACACCTTCACTCGCTGGCGGTGGTTTTTGAATGGAAGAGGAGAGGAGCGGCGCTGGTTTTGGATTAGAACGGGAGAGGAGCGACGCTGGTTTTGGACTGGAACAGGAGAGGAGGGGTGGTGGTTTTGAAATAGAAGAGGAGAGGAGCAGCGCTGGATTTAGATTGGAACAGGAGAGGAGCGTCGGTGGATTTGGATTGGAACAGGAGAAGAGCGGAAGAGCGGCGCTGGTCTTGGAAGTATTTTTTTGTTGTTTTGCGTATTTTGGGTCAAAGTTTGACCACGTACTGTATGTGACAAGCAAAATGTGAATGCATGTCACCAAAAATTGTATCGTATGGTTCGTATCTGAATGTACTTTCAAATTATATTATTTTTGCAACTATAAGATATATTTTATGTGTGAAAATCATGGTCAATTATGACCGAGAATAAAAGGGAGACTAGTTAATGTGGGGTCGCTTTCTTAATTGAAGGGTAAATCGATTTTGATTTTGATCCAGTCATAGCGCGCCGGCCCTCTCGCCCAATCCTAAATTGCTGCTGCATTCTCCTCTCCCTCTTCTCCATTGCAAAACCACCTCCTCTCCTCTCCATCATCTCCATTCCAAAACCACCATCTCGCCTCTTCCTCTTCTGATCTTCTCCATTGCAAAACCACCTCCTCTCCTCTCCATCATCTCCATTCCAAAACCACCGTCTCGCC
>NC_057798.1:473753924-473765887 GCF_018294505.1 Triticum aestivum | reverse complement strand
AAACCACCTCCTCTCCTCTCCATCATCTCCATTCCAAAACCACCTCCTCTCCTCTCCATCATCTCCATTCCAAAACCACGGTCTCACCTCTCCCTCTTCTGATCTTCTCTCCATTGCAAAACCACCTCCTCTCCTCTCCATCATCTCCATTCGAAAACCACCTCCTCTCCTCTCCCTCTTCTCTATTGCAAGACCATCGTCTCTTCTCCCATCTTCCAAAGCTAGCACAGGACCACTCAGAACGACATCTATGGAGAGGATGCAACAGCGAATCAGGCAGATCGCCGGCGGCGACCAGGCAAAGTTAGCCAGGTTGAAGGAGATCCTTAGTTGGTTTGACAATGAGTGGGAGATTTTGAGGACGGTGCAGGCCATGTGGCAATGTATGCGAAAGAGCGAGATGGCGGCGATGAGGGTGGCGATGTACATGTACTCCTCGGCGGCAGTCACGCCGCAGTCCTCCGAGTTCATCGAGTATCTCCTATGGGTGATGGAGCAGACAGATTCGCCCGAGGCAACAGTCAGGCGGCGGTGGTGGGCGTACAGGTCGAAGGTCGAGCACCTAGAGGATAACGAATCGATCGAGTATGGTGTGCCATTCGTGAGGGTGCAGAGCCAGCCGGAGCCACATGAGTATTCGTTCTCCCACCGCAAGAGGAGGCCGGATGGCGCAACGTCGCTTCCCCGACGTTCTCCACGGTTCCCTTGATGCTCGCCTCATTTCAACGGCGGTGGTAGGGTTTAAGGTAAGCTTCGCACTAACCTAATCTTCCACCTGCTCATGCTTACAATCAGTGTGACAGCTAATGAAAATCATGCTTACAATCATTCTCTGAGTACTACGCCAATCACCCTAAAATAGCTCTGGACCTTTGGGTCAAAGTTGTGACACAGTGTACAAATAAAGAAAAATAGATTGGTCCTTCTTTCAGAAAAGAGTACTCCCTAGAAAATTGCCAATATAAGCTATTAGTATTTGGTTAGAGGATTTGCTGCCGAGAAAGATCCGTCCACATAGAGCGCCACACATCCCACTGTTTGTGGTGGATGCCAATGCGTGCATGCAGCATGGTTGGTGTCGGTAATTTTTACTTGGCACACCTCGTACTCTGCATATATGCCGGTTCCATACGTACATTTGTGCAGTTCCACCAAAATATAGCTGAATAACCCTGTTTGCACAGATAATGAAAAGGCGTGATTACATTATAGTGGCACTAGTTGATGAAACACAAAAAAAAATAGAAGAAAATATTGTGATAGTATCATAGTATGCCATGCTGTGAGGGCGAGATGGGCCCTGCAACACCTCATACGGTATGCCTCATACTGGACATCGTCCCAAGTCTCCCAGATACACCTTCTGCCAGTGATGAACATCAGTGTACAGCAGTAGTACAAGGAGGCGCTTGAGACATTCAAATCTCTATTTTTGTACATATCAACTAAAATTAAGCACCCTAGTTTGCAGAAATGCTTAAACATTAACAATGGGACTAGTTGATGAAACATACTTTAACAAAGAGAAGCACTTTCTTTATCTACATTGGAAATGAAATGATAGAGATGACACTCACTCTATTTTAACTGTATTATTACTTCATTTTATCAGTGACACTAGGGTCGAGCAGGTGACAAACGAGGTGTACCGTGCGTCGCAAGGATGGAGGCCGGGGGTGCTTAGACTGGGATGCTGAAGCTGGCTCTTTCAGTCACCAACATGGATGATTCAATTCATGGGACCTTTTGGTGCAGTTCACCTAAAATGAAGCAATGTCCCGTGAGCTAGCAGCTTCTTCTTCAAATTTTTTTAAGAAAAGGGTTCCAGCCCCGGTTCCATTTCCATCAGAAAACGAAACCCACAAAGCTTCTTCTTCATTAGTTGCAATAAAATTGAGCAACATCAAGGTTGGTTGTGAAGCTCCTGGAATGCTCAACTATAATTTGGATATCATTTGTGCAGTTCAACTAAGATCGAGCGTGAAATGTATATCTCTGTTTGCACAAAAAAGGTGGAAAGGAGGGTGACTAACAAGTAACAAGTGATGAAACATGCATCAAATGAAAAGAAGCATGTTCCTTATCTGAATGGCAATCCTACAAGGACAGTAGCAATTTCTAAAGCAGTGGCATTGCTAGATATTAGTGTGGGCATCATGATTAACTATGACAACCATTAAATATGACATTACTTTGGGCACGGAAGAGTAGGCGGACCAGGACAGTTGCATTTCTAACGAAAAGAACCAACTTATCTTAATGGGAAATTTTAGCAGGACATGTAAAGAAGTGCCATTGATTCATATTACTGGAGGCATTACATTGAAAACAACATTGGTTTAACGTGTCCTTACTTTTAAGAGTGCGACTGCTACATTTTACCAGTGGCATTACATAAGAGTGGCTCGGGGCAACAAACATCAGAACAAGATATCTCGGTTGGTCCCATTTTTGTTCGGTATAGCCACCTTATACTGTGTGAGGCTAGAAAATCTAGTGCTGGACTTACTCTGTTGACTTGTCCCCCAGTCCCCACTTTCTTTCCTTTTTCAACCAATAGATCGGGTTTATAGTGAGTTTGTATTGTGTTTCCCTTTATTTCCCTGTTAGACCTAGAGACCAGTTGGATAGCCTGTCTCTGCTACTTTTCACCCCCATTATTTCCTCTTTCGACCAAGTCCTAGATTCAGGTAACAAATCCTCCCCCACCCCACCCCCTTTCTTCCTTGTTTGAACCAAGTAGTACTAGATTCGAGTGCATGAACTAGTTTTACCTCTTAAACATAAAAAAATTAGGTGGTTTTCGAACAGCCGATCGATCCTATCTACGAGGGGGCCTGAGAAATAGTAAAAGTTAAAAATGCAGCGATGTCAGGAGCTCAGGAAGTAGAGCAAGGCCAGTTTCGAAGGAAGTTATACCTGATGGTCACCGGGATGTCGCTAGGTGGGCGGCGGGAGGCCGGATCTGCCCACACTACGGCAGCGAGGAAGAAGAGGTTGGAGGCCCTCTCTCGCCAGCGGTGCTTGGAAGAGAATGGCAAGGCAGGCTGATCGGGATGCGCCCAATAGTGGGTAAGAGCCGGCATCGAGGACGACCGCGTGAATGTTGCACCTTCTCACCTTCCCCGGCGGAGAGGATCCGACTGGATCTGTGACCAGCAGTGTGCAGAGAGAGAGAGAGTGTGTGGCCACCGCTGTCGTTTTTAGATCTGGAGAGGCCGAGACCGTGTGAAGAGAGCAACACTAGCAAGCAAGCGCGGAGGCTCCTGCCTATATAGTGGAGTAGTACTTATAGTTTTATTTTGTCTACCGGAGCCGGGTTGACCTCGTCAATGACTGTCGAGAAGTCTTCATGCACGTGGCCCGAAGGTCCAGTTGTCGTCATTTTGATCTGAAGCGCCGGATTATAACATATAACACGAAAAAATGCCACATGACAAGAAATCATAACCTCACTGCCCAAAGGAGACAACATGAATCCCGACGGACAAACTAGACGAGGAACAAAGATCAAATTAAAGATAAACTCGTAGAAAAGGGGTCCGTTAATAGATGTCTAATTAACATAGCCGGCTTGACATGGATGGCAGCCGAGTAGTCACTGTTAGTGCATGTGCCCCCAATGACTAGCCCAACGTAGTTGTCGCTGTTTAACCCTCGCAGTGATCCGAAGCACATGACACATAATTTTGCGAGATGACAAGAAACCTTTTTTTAGATTTCTCACCACAACTACAGCCATGTACAACACAGCCTGCACGATATGTAGACGATAGCCAATCCAGGCGTGTCTGCTGGAGTCTGGTCACATGCATGGACGAACTGATCTTCCGTGTCTTGCAGGGACCGTCCAGGCACCAACGTAGTACAACACTTCTCTAGTACTATCGCTCGTCTCCCTCTTCTATTAAGTCACCCGACTTGCGGGGCCGGGGAGTGTGCCTATGGTTGGTTCTCAATTGCCGTCCCACATGTGTGTGCGAACGCAATATGACGCGCGTTCCATTCGGAGAGCGGCGTGCCAGACCGACCGACCATCTGGGGTGCGATGCGAACACGACATGCGTGCTGTATACTCCGTACATGTGTACCACCGTTTTCTAGACGCTTTGCTCCATGGCATGGGTGCAATCCATGGATACAAAATTAGTATACTGTATACTATTTAAAAGTCGAGGGCGGGGATTTTCCTGCCCGGTAGGCGGCGGGACAGTTCTGCCTAGTCGGTTCGACAGAGACGCGAGAAGACGAGGGAGTAGGCTGCTGCAAACGTAGGGCTGTGTGATTTGATAGCGAGTTACTGCTGGATAGGTGGGGCCCCGTGATTTGACTTGCCATTATCATTTAAACTGCGGCGCTACGAGCGGCGTGAGTCTCCCGATTCCTGACCACCTCCATACAGGTGCCTCTCCCAATGCTCCACCATGTAGTGGTAGAGGCTGGCTCTTGCATGAGAGCCCACTTCTCCACTTTTTCCTTGCCTCTCTTTCCTCCACATATGCAAAAATTACATGTAAAGCGGCAAAGCGCACTATTGTACTTACTTGCTCCTACAGGTGCTTAAGCTTGCCACATAGGCATAAAGTCTGATGTGGCAAGTTAATCAAGAAGAGAGAGACTAGTTTGGTGACCCAAGGAAGAAACAGTGCTAAGCATGTGTACCTAGGTGAAAAGACAATTTTGAGTCTATAGCTAATTAAATGAAGCAAACTTAGCAACACCATTTCATTGGAAGATGTCACTCCTTAGCAAATGCAATAAATACTCGTACTCCATGTGTCCCATTATATAAGAACGTTTTTGACACTACACTAGCTAGTGTCAAAAACGTTCTTATATTATGGGACGGAGGGAGTACGAAGAAAGAGATAGAGAGGAGTAAAAAAATACACTTATAGCCAACCTTATAGCCAACCTTGTTGTAGTATGAGTGACTAAGTGATGACTATGTATGACATGCCAACATCAGATATCCTAACGCACCGTGTTAAATCTCGAAGGGCGCGACCACGCGAGCGACCCGACGGTCGTGGTAGGCGCGACCATGATACAGGCTGCTGGCAGCCCTTGGATCTGAGATCAAACGGTCGCATGCTAAGTTGCTGAAAATTTTAAGAATAACCCTCCAGGATAGGATATTCACCCATAGGTCTAGAATCACACCATGCAACCGTTTGATCTCAGATCCAAGGGCTCTCGGAAGCCCGTATCATGGGAGAATGGAAAGCCACTACCCTGCCGTTCGCA
Source organism: Triticum aestivum (assembly GCF_018294505.1). Lineage (NCBI taxonomy): Eukaryota > Viridiplantae > Streptophyta > Magnoliopsida > Poales > Poaceae > Triticum > Triticum aestivum. The sequence continues at coordinate 473,760,640 of NC_057798.1, read as the reverse complement.
CGCTGGCAGTTCGCTCCTACTCTTTCCCGCACGTCCTTTAATACTATGGCGGTTCGCTCCTAGTCGTCCCGTCCATTCACATTATGGTAGTTCCACTAATCCTAACCCTCCTCCCAAATCCATGGCATCCCAAATCTCCCCGATCGGCGGTGAGTACAAGGTTAGAACCATCACCGGCGATGAGTTCGACGTCATCTACACCCGTACTTCCGCGACAGTGAAAGGATGCCTTTCTCGCTTCAGACGCATGTTCGAAAACTCACATGATGAGTGGGTCGCTGGGCTAGATGTTGAGTACACCACAGTCGTGGTACAAGAGAAGGATCTAAAGGATGAAGAGAGGAAGAAGCCCGCCATGATCCAGGTTTGCGTACATAACGTTTGCTTGGTCTACCACATATGCCATGCCGATGTTGAGTGCCAGGATTTTAAGAAGTTCCTCGAGGACAAAACAGTCAAATTTGTTACTGTAGACATTAAGAACGACAAAGAAGTCCTGCGTCGGATAGGCCTCGTTGTAGGCAACCCCTTCGACCTCCAGAACAATCGGCTGGTGCCCTCTCGTCGGCCCTCAATGCTGACCCTGGCAGGAGCCATGGTTCATCCTTCGTACCGCAAACTGGAGAAACCTCATTACATGTTTCATCGTCATGCATGGCAGCGGAATGTACTACATATAGACCACATCCACTATGCTGCAATGGATGGCTACCTTTGTTTCAATATCTACAAGGGTTGGATGAAGAGCAACAGCCAAGTTGGCGGTTCAAGCAAAGAAGTATCGGCCAAGAGGAAGAGGGACAAGGAGGAAGTCGAGGACGTGGACGAGGACTCTGAGTAAGGTGGCAGTGTCGTTGCTCATGGTGGTTCTAAACTTCTAATGCAGTGTCTACCGGATTAGTTGCATAGTTTAATTTCAGGTGTGCTTAGTTTAATTTGAGGGGTGTGTTTTGCTGAGCCCCCAGGAGGACTATGTTATGTTTCTTCTCGTTACTTTAACTCTTCAGTATGTACATACTAGTATTTCTTACATTTCATCTTTTAGTTGGTATACTACTACCACTCGTTTATTCACATTATATACGTACAATATATATGGCCAACATCATATAGCCAGCTGTTTAGTTGTCAAAGAATTTCAGGGTGCTTAGTTTTGTCAAAGAATTCCAGGGTGCTTAGTTTTATTTGAGGGGTGGGTTGTGCTGGACACCATTATTGTGACTAGCCTTTTTAATAGTACTATATGCATAATTTGGTGACGAGCGCTCTCTATATGTACCACCTTTTTTTTAATTTCAAGTTTTGCTCCATGGCACAATCCATCGATACTACTGATGTACAAAAGTATACATTTTTTAAAAGGCTAGAGGGCGGGGCAGTCTAGCTTGGTCGGTTTCACGAGAAGCGAGGGCCTTTGTGATTTGACAGCTCATTACTGCTGGAAGGCGGGGCCTTGTGATTTGACTGCTCGTATAAATGCGCCGACGACCTTATCGAGGAGGAGCAAAGAACCGTGCGGTATACTCAAGTTTTCCACTGGAGTAGTACTGCGACGGAGGAGCACGAAACACGGCAGCCCAGTGCCATATGGCGATAAACAATGATCTAATTTGCTAGTCATCTCATTGTTATCATTGTTCTATTCAGTCCCTCAAAAAACAAAAACCATTATTCTATTCATGCCTCGCAGAGAACGTGACACGTGTGGCGAAACACCCAAAGCAAAAGATGAAACACAGCAGCAAAAGAACAAGGAACTTTATCACCCCAAATGATCTAATTCGCCGCGGAGTCGTAACTGCTTTTTCATCGCCTCCACGACCTCCATCTCCTTGCGCGTATCCTCCGCCATCTTCTTCATTATGTTCATGACGCGGGATTTCTCGATGCGAGCCTTCATCATCTGTTCCACGGCCGCATTATGTACCTTGACAGTAGCCGGGTGCTCGATGCAGAGCTTCACCAACTCCTCCTTCTGTTCCATGATGATGGCTTGCAGCATCTTCATCGAGGAACTACTATTCTCATGCAACTTATTCTAGCCGGTGTTCTTCTCCTTCAACAGGTCGATCTCGTGGCAGAGCTTCGCCTTATCCTCCTGAAGTCGCAGGATTTCGCCGGTCGCCTTCTTCTCCGAGGCAATGCTCTTTTTCAGCAGCATCACCAAGCCGGCGGTCAACTCCCCCTGTAGATTGAGCTCAGCGGGCATGTCGTCGAGGCTCTCCTTCAGCAACTTCGTCAAGCCTTGGATGAACTCCTTCTGCTTATTGAGGTGCTTATTGAGCTGATCGGGCATGCCGTCGAGGGATAACGACTCCAGCTCCGCCGGCTCGGCATGTTCGCCTCCGCGGCTAGGGTGCTCCTGGGAGCCATCGCCTGTCCGTGAGAGATCTTTCGAGGTCTCTGCGTGGCGGTGAGCCCTCTTTTTTTCCGCAGCCTTGGTTGCCGCTCCCTTGTTACGAGTAGTTCTCGACCTAGAGCTCTGCTCACCGGCGATGGCAACGACGGACGAAGAAGAAGCACTTATGAGGAGGAAAGGTAGAGTAATTTTCAGTTAGGTAGTTCCCCTTTTTATAACCTAAGTACTAGCACTAGTAGTACTAATACCTGCATAGTGGGAACACGTTCAGGTTTGGTACGTAGTACTAGTAGGTGTGAGCAGGCTTTCGAATGTGATGGGAACAAGGTAAAGATTAATTGATGGTTTTGGTTTCGAGGCCCAAAACGGCTCCCGATGAGTTTAGTGGAACATAAATTTCAAGTAGACTACACTGCTCAAATGCGTAAATATTATGTTACAGTCAAAAATTGGCACAAAATACGAAGGAGACCAATGGAAGTACTACTAGCAACCCACGATTTAACTACTCGCATGCGCGCAGTGGAGTAATAATGTCTTTCTTCCGCCCTCACGTCCACTCAATTTGCATGCGCTGTATTAATTGACCATCAATGAAGTGAACAACTTTACACGCGTCAAATTATCACATGGGGTGGATCTTGGTACAAAATTGCGTCCGCCCATGTACCCGCGTGTGTGTGCGAGGGAATGAGTGCGTGCGTGGCGTGCGTGCACATCTTCGCTTCGTGCATGTACCGCCAGTATGGCTCAGGGAGGACGAGTACATTCTTCGAGAACCAGCAGCACGTTACTGTGATCAATCCACGCAAGGAGGTCGCGACAACGCCTCCACATGCGCCACGTGGCTTCATGAACTATAAGAGAGACACTGTGTAGCGTGCCATTGGTATTCTAATTTACGTGTTTTGCACATACTCGAAGTACTAGTAATTTACACGTGCATTGCACGCATCAGATTTTGCAACCAAATTATGAATAAATACCACACTATAGCATGTAAGCTCTTAGTCATATATGCGTGATGTAGCCCTTCGTTTAATTCTTATAGTTCATCTCATTCAAAATCAAATTAGTTTTTATAAAAAAGCTAAGAACGCGTGAATAGGAAAAACATGGGATTATAGTGGAATGTCATATTGAATCCTACAGGATTGTACGAGTGTTTGATTGTGCATAGAAAAAACGCAGAATTCTTTCAAAGAGGTTTGAGTGGACGGGATGTTTCCTATGAAATCTAGTGCAAATAAATCATATGGAAAAAATCCTATGGTTTACAATCCTACGAATCAAACAACCAAGATAGGAAAAATTCCTAATGATTAGAATCCTCCAAAATTCCTTTGAGAATCCTTTGAATCAAAGAAGCCCTTAATCTATTTTATGATTCATGGAATTGTGCGTTGTAAAGCATAAAGTAAAAACAAATAATGGCAATTCAACTAGAAAAAAAGTTTGGGCAGTTATGATATGGAAGATTCTAGAATAAAAGAGAACCACTGTTGTTTTGAGGTTTGTGCATTATTCTTAAGTTCAACCATGGAGTCTGCTAGATTGTACATGTGGCAAAATCTGGTGGGGGGATAGAAGATGGTGCAAGGGGCCGAGTGGAGGGAGACTATGAAGGAATGCACAAGTGCGAGATCGATATTTAGAGAGAGGGGGCGAACACGTGCGCTGTTGCACGCAGTGACGGAGCCATGAAAAATAAATGAGCTAGGGGGCCAAGCATTGCTAATCCTTTACGAGGCGGGTCAATTCATGAAATTAAACCTTTTTTAGCAGCAATTGTCTGATGATCACATTCATATTAGCCTCGATATATAGTGGTGTTAGGGGGGCAGGGCCCTTACTACCCCCTGTCTTCGCCATTGTGCACGCATCTGAGAGATGAAGCGGAAGGCATGGATGATGAGAGGGGGGCGTTGGATATATAATTAATGTGGGTGTATTAGCTATTTATGTTAATCCTATATAGAGAGGTATAGATTGATCGATGTGGACGTGGGAGAGGTATAGATTGATCGATGTGGACGTGGGAAAGAGGGTGAGACCTCACTGGATATATCGATTGATCGGTTTGTGTGGAAAACTATGAAAGACCTAGCTATATACACACATACATAGAGGAACATCAATCGTTGCGCATGCACGCGTGAGGGATAAAGAATGCCCGGTATGAGGGAGAGGGGGGTGTGTGTGGGTGTGTGCCTTCATGGGAGACCGACCTGAAGAAAAAGATTGCATGCGTGTGATAGATAATGCCGACTGGTAGTGTGTGTGCATGCATGCACGAGAGAAAGTTAGTGGTACAATTATAAAGAGAAGACTACTGTGTGGGTGTAAAAGAATAGGTGAGGTCATAATCAATGTAAAGTTGAATTCAAATATTTGAATAAGAGATCCTGATGTTTGAAACCCGTGCATGCATGAATATAACAGAGATCTATGCGGTGTGCTTTGGAAACGAGCATGTTGTAATGTATACACATTGCACAAGGTCAGACTAATTTGAATTTGAGATACCGATGGTAGACATCATTTGCCCATGTCGCATCCGTGCATGTAATTGGAGATGATGGGCAGCTTTCGCATCACATATCTATATCTATACCCCTATATATATTATATTATATATTTTTATATTGTGAGCGGGTAACTTTAACTTTGAAAGATGGTCGTTGGATGAGGCAAATCCGAAGGTCCAAAGATGGCAAATTTGAGCACTATTGGCCGTTGGATATCATCTAGATTCCACCAGATTTCGCCACATGTATAATCTAGAAGACTCCATGGTTGAACTTAAGCATAATGCACAAACATCAAAATACAAGCACTTCTTATTTGTTCTAGAATCTTCTGTATCATAATTGCCCAAATGTTTTTCTGCATGATTTGCCATTATTTGTTTTCACTTTATGTCTTACAACGCACAATTCCACGAATCTTAAAATAGATCAGCTTTGTTATAAAAACTAGATGATTTTGAATGAAATGAACTATACGAATTAAATGAACATCTACATCATGCATATATGACTCAAAGCTTGCATGCTATGATGTGGTATTTATTCATAATTTGGTTGCCAAATCTCATGCGTGCAATGCACGTGTACCTTACTCTAGTCTAAATGGTGTTTGTGTGTGTGTTGTGCGTGTTGAGGTGCAAATTGTCTTTTTTTGGGTACACGTTAAGCTTGTTCTTCCGAAATTTCAAGCCGCGCCTTGTTATGCCTAAAATTGAAGCTAGCGTCTCTGTCTATCATGCTGCGAAACTCCCGCCTCTTCAACCCGCGCCTTGTTAGCCCGAAATATTTAAGATATATCTTTGTCTCGTTGTGCTCTGACAACTCCCTCCATCTCAACCCGCGCCTTGCTATTCCGAAATTACAACGCGCGCAAAAACTCCCACCTCCTGTGAAATCCCGACACGCGAAATGCCCGTGGTACCCCTGAACCAAAAGAACCGCCTCAAATCGGTGGGGGTACTTTCATAACTTACCCCACATTTCGGAAAAGCGCGTCTCTAAGCCATGGTTCCCCACTGCCATCCCATCCGCCCACCCATTCGTACACCGAGGCCGCGAAAACCCATGAAGAAACCCCACACCCTGCTCCGTCCGCCACCCAGCCGGAGCTTCTTCCCCGACGATGTCGTCCACAGCAACACCTTGACGTCCCTCATCCACCGTACCGGATGAGGATCCGTCGTCAATCTCATCGTCCCGCCGGTTCAGCCACCCCGTCCTCCACCTCCAAGGAGCTGCCCCGACGTTCCCCTTGTCTTTCGCGCCACCTCCATTCCCACACCGCTGTCTTCACCTGCACCACCAGAAGAGCATCATCATCACCGTTTCCTCGGATGAAGCTGCGGCCTAATCGGCGCCACCAAAGAGGTTGTACATTAATCGCCGCATTTTCTTCTTGATTCGATCTCACGGTGCTGCCGGCGCTCGGTCCCGAGCCAACACAGCGCGAATCCATCCACGGAGGCGTCGCCGAACACTTCCTCCATGACGTCGCTCCCTCAGCGGCGACATCCACATCAATAGCAGCTGTTGTTGCTTTAGCTCTCGCTCGTGTTGCTGCTCTGCTCTTGCTCTCGGTCCCCTGACTGGTCTGCTCTTGCTATTGCTCTTTCTCGCGCTACTGCTCTCGCTCTTGCTCTTTCTTGCGATGCTGCTCCAATTTGGCTACACTTCAGTTGACTGAATCGACTTTTGGGTCAGTCGATTTCCATGGGGTGGGCTCGCCGGGGTGTAGGAAGAACCAGCCGCAGCGGGGAGGGGGCTTGCCGGAGAGGTACCCCACTATCTATCTTAGGGTTCAGGATGGGGGCGGTGGTCGCCGGCGGTGG
>NC_057798.1:473734820-473753557 GCF_018294505.1 Triticum aestivum | reverse complement strand
GATGGCCGGTGCGGCGGCGGACCGGTGGTGGGGAGTGTTTTCGGGGCGGGTGGGGCGGCGCACCTCCGGCCACGGGCGGCGGGGGGCTATTGTTTGGCCGGTGGTGGCTGGCGGCTCAGGGGGGGTGGAGGTTGAAGATGAACCGCAGACCCTTGATTTCGTATCCAACGGCTGCAAAATCGACTGAACATAGATGGAAAAGTCAGTCGACCAACGTGTAGCCTCACCTTGCTAGTGCGTTCAGTTTCGACAGCAAAATTCAGTTTCGACAGCAAAATTCAGTTTGGACAGTTAGGTTCAGTTTCGTCAGTTAAGTTTAGTTTCGACAGTTAAGTTCAGAGATGAGCGGCTGATGTATTTTACATCTAGCACTTTGTGGTTATGTATTTTACGTCATGTATTGGAGATGCTATTAGAATTCCACTCAGGTTAACATTGTTCGTTGTCTCTCTTGTCCTGCTTCAGCCTCGGCATTATACAACTCACAGGAGCTGCTCCAACGATGAAACCCTCCATCACAGCGGAGCAGTACCTCGGGCTCCATCCCCAGACGCCTAAGATCTTCTTCCCCTCCTCCGACAGCAAAGTCAGCCGGAGCATCCTCACCGGCCAACCCAATCACGCTGAGATCGACATGGCTTTGCCAAAGAGGTTGTACACTTGTTGCATCTCTTTTTACTCTACATGTTATATATATTGTCCACTGAGCACTCGTAGTAATAGGAAATACGATTATTTTATCCTACTATATGACAAGCAGTGAGGTACCAGGCAACTTAGCTATCCGTGATGGACTCTCTTGAATGCCATCATTATTTATCTCTGCGCGTTTGAGCTGTGCATTTGTCGATGGGCCTGGGAGTTGAGCTAGTATGGCAGTGGCCTGGGTACAAAGTAATAGAAGTAGCACAAAAACATTTTTGTAGTGTAGGATTTTCCTTGCTCAAGCCTGCCTACTAGAATAGCCAGTGCTTGAAAGGAAAAGTGAATGAAAAACATAGGAATTGGAAAGTTTCCTATGGTACTACTTTTCATGAATTTGGTGCAAAGGAATGGAGCAAAGGAAAGTTGAAGGATTTGTTCCTTTAGTATCTCCTTGAAAGAAAAACCATAGGAATTCTAATTTCCACTTCTCCTCCTTTTCATATTCCTATTCATCAAGCACAAGACTAAGAGATAGTAGCATAATAGCATTATAACCGTACATTTTCTTGTGGTTTGACTTAATCTCACCATGCTTTTTTGCATCCTATGATCTTCCAATTGTTGTGAATCAAACACCCAGATTGGCAGAAATCCTGTGTTTTTAAATTCTCTGTTTTGCACGTGCATTCCTATCCTATTCCTGTCTATTTCCTATCCCTGCATTGTTAGAATCGTCAAATTCAAACAAGCCCTTACTCAATTACTTCTGTTACAGATATGTGTCAAAGAAAACCTTGTGTGGTTTGTCCTGCTCCTGCGGCGCTGTGTTCCACCCCAGCTCAGCTGCTCCAACGATGGAAGGGTTCACCACAGCAGGGATCCACTCTCCAGACTGTCATTCGCCGCCTCAGATCTTCTTCCCCGCCCCCGGCAGCCACGACAACTGCATTACCATCATCAACTGAGCAGATGACCTTGAGGAATACATGGGTCCGCAAGAGAGGTTGCACCCTTCCGTGTCTGCTTACATTATGTGTCGCTTAATATGATGACATGCTACATTATCGTTGTGTTCACCTATTAGACTCCGAGTTAGGTCCAAACTAATGCTGAAACTTGAGTTTTTAAATTGTTGTGGGGTACATATTGGGGAAGCAATCAGTACTATCTATCTACTATCTGGTTAATCTCCGGTGTCTACTATGAGTTTCATGTTGGGTGCAAACAAACATTAAAGGAGCCATTATCTGTATTTTTTAACTAAAGCTATTATCTGTCTGCTATCATTGGTTTTGGGTCTATCCACAGTTTGCTACCATCACTCTTGATTTGTGCATGCACTCCTTACATAATCTCACTATGTTTTATTCCTATGCATGCCAGTTATTGTACACAATGGAACTGATCATGTAGAGCAAAAGAGACGAGCCTTGCGTGGCAATAAAATTTCATTCATACCTTGTTCCATGGTGGGCGCAAAGGTAGCCCCCCTCCACCCATTTCGGATCGTAATCAAGAGGAAGATAACTGTTCTGAGGGGGATTCACAAGGAGAAGACCACTCCTATTTACCCCATGAGGTCTTCGCTCTAACTTGGCATGCTGATCTTGGTAATATCATGCATATGGTGCCTTGCATTGCTTACTGTATACATTAAAGATGTCATCTGCTTAGTTTAGACATGCTTTGTGTCAATGCCATCTGTTTTGTTTCTTTATCGTATATGTGAATCATGCAATGCCATCTTCTCTAGCCAGGCATCATATATGTGAATTTTGCAATGCCACCCTGGTTAGCCAGTCATCTTATATGTGAATTATATCGTGCCATCATTTTTTTATTATGTGTTAAATTTGTCAACAATTTTAGTACATTCAATTACTATTCCTGTGAATTAGCCATTCGGCACGGTCATGGAAAAATCTGGAGTGGAAACAAGGTCTTCAGAGCAGACAATGCTATCTGACGAAGCGCATGTCTTGCTGGTTACTGATAGCTCCTCAGAGGGGGATTCAGAGACAGATGACCAGTCATATTTCCCCCCTGAGGTGCATGCCCTAACTTGGCAGGGTTATGTTACTCATATCGTGCGTATGGTATCTTGCATTGCTATGTCATTTGCTTAGTTTAGACATGTTTTGTGTGAATTCCACCTGTTTAGTGTCTAATTACCATATATGTGAATTATGCAATGCCATCTTGTTGCAAGACATTATATATGTGAATTATGCAATGTTATCTTGTTGCAAGGCATTATGTATGTGAATTATGCAATGCCATGTTGTTTAGGCAAGCGTCATATATGTGAATTATATCATGCCGTCCTTTTTTTGTATTTCTCATTGCTTTTGTCGACAATGTTAGTATATTCAACTGCTCTTCCTGTGCATCAGCCATTTGAATTGGTGATGGAGAAATCTTGAGTGAAAACAAGGTCTTCAAAGCAGACAATGCTACCCGCTGAAGCAGATATCTTGCTGGTTACAGATAGCTCTTCAGAGGAGGATTCAGAGGCAGATGACCAGTCCTATTATCCCCCTGAGGTGTATGCTCAAACTTGGCTGGGTTATATTACTCATATAATGCATATGTTGTATTGCAATGCTTATTTTTTACATCATATACACAATATTGAATGCCATCTCCTTAGTTGACACATCATATATGCAATTGCCCTCTTCTCACTTCCTTAGTATATAAATCATATATTTGAATTATGTCATGCCATGATGTTTACACAGACAACATGTATCTGAATTATGGCATGCCAACCCATTTTCCAAAGACATAATATAGTTATATCATCTCATCCTGTTTACATAGTCATCATATTTTAAATTATGTCATTCTATCCGTGAATTATATCGTGCCGTCATGTTTCCATCGACGACATGTTTGTGATTTATGGCATGCCAACCACTTTAATAGACACACTGTGTAGTTATATCATGTCATCCTGTTTACATAGTCATCATATTTTGAAGTATGTCATTTTATCCTGTTTAGTTAGCCATCATACATGTGAAATTGTGTCATGCTATCCTGTTTAATTAGCCATCATATATGTGAAATTATGTCCTGCTATTCTGTTTGCTTAGACAACATAAATGTGAATTATTTCATGCCCTGTTTTCTTCCCTACTATCCATTGCACCTGTCTATCTTACAATGTCTGTACATTCAATTACTTTTCTTGTTTATCAGCCATTTCAATTGGAGGGAGTGATGGCAGTATCTATGGGAGTAAAAACACGGTCTTCAAAAAAGATCGTGCTACCTGTCGATGCAGATAGAACCACAGTTGTACTTGCCCAAGAATCAACCCCACCACACATAACCCACACTCATGCAGATTGTATCCCTATCTAGTTGGACAGAGAACCAGCTACACCCCTTCTAACCCCAACCCCAGTAGATAGACACCCAGTTCCCGTTGACACAACACTGTCTCCACCACAGAGCACCCAAACACGACCAGTTAGTAAGGCAACTGCAGTGCCGAAATCACGAGGACCACCACTCCAAACCCGAAGTCAACGCTTAAAGCAGAAGAAGAATTGTTCTCAGGTCAGGTTCTATAGCTATGGTTCATACTACTTTGCTCTTGCATCACTGTATTTACTGATACCAACCAATTTCAAATTTGAAGGATGCAATTGAAACTCCAATGGCGCAACAGGTATGTTTTAAACCTGTTTCTTCAACGTGTTTGGCTGTTTGCTGTTGTAACTTGCTCTATGTTGATTTCAGTTTCAATTGAATAAACAGTTATGTTCTCATTCCATGCACATTACACCCTCCATTCCTAAATATAAGTCTTTGTAGAGATTTCACTATGAACCACATACAGATGTATATAGATGCATTTTAAGTGTAGATTCATCCATTTTGTTTCGTATGTAGTCCGCCTAGTGGAATCTCTACAAAGACTTATATTTAGGAATGGATGGAGTACAAGTGTTGTTATTGTTGTGTAGTTTCCCACACTTATATTCTGTCTATGCTGCTTTGTCTTAAATAGATATGATTCGAACTGTATCTATCTTGATTTGGCAACATAAACTAGAATGATATAGACCATACAGTTACCATACTACATAGATATATGTTTGTTTCATGCTATTATCCTATCCACCTTACTACTGAACTGGTTTACCAAAATGAGTTTCATATACTACATTGTAAACCTGAGATGTGTTTGTTTGTTTCCCTTTTAGAACACGGATAAAATATTGGAGAAGAGTACCCTGTTATGTAATGGTAAAGGAAGTAATGCAGAGAAGGTTCAAGATAGTGAGACATCCCTGTTGGTCTCCAAGAAAGCTGATAAAAACTATATTGAGGACACTGAGACAACCCCAAAGTCCTGTCTTGATGTAGTGTTCGAGTTGCTGGCTACCACTGTTGGCACCAGCTCTTTGAACTCGTTGCCTGAATCAGTTCGACTTCTTGAGTCTCAACTTCAAGTTGAAAGAGATCGATCAGATGTTATGCGATAGGAAGCCGAAGGACTGAGGAAGTCCCTGCAGAATTCAGATGCATACTTTCTAGTGCAAGAGCAGGCGCTGGAGGACTTAAGCGCCAAACAAGAGAAAGTTAATAAGCTTGCTAAGCATCTTGCCAGCATTATGGGTACCCAGGATATTGTTTCTTGAGCTCTTATGAAGTGGTTTCAGTTCTGGACTTGTTTTGCTGTGGCGTTTATATGCTGCTGTGTTCCCTATATTTGCACTGGTGGCGAACTTTGATGCCCAGTGGATGTAATATGTGTAATAGCCATGAAAGCCTAGTGTAAGTTGCTTGCTTATTTATTTCCTTGTTGTCTTGTTTATTTGTTTGCTTGTAGTTAGTGCTGTTCTTTTTCTGCGGTTTTCTAGTGGCTACAACAACCTATTTTTTAAAACTAGGCCACAATAACCATGGGCTAATATTTACTGTAGTGACACTGCACCTACGGGCCGTATAAACAGTGGGCCTTCCACGGGCTGTATAAATAGTGGGCCTTCCACGGGCCGTAGAAACAATGGGCCTTCTACGGGCCGCAGAAACAATGGGCCTTCTACGGGCCGTATCATCAATGGGCCTTATACGGGCAGTATGATCGATTGACCAAACATGGGCCAATAACAGGCCGCATTATGGCCGTAAACGGGCTAGTGTTGGAATCGTCCGTTCATGGGCCGACCATAATGGGCCATCGTTAATAGGCCGTATTTCATGACGCTATGAAAACGGCCCAACGTGTTGACGGACCACAAACGGGCCAACTATAACCACAGGCTGAATTTGGCCCATAAGCAGAAAATGACAGTAACGGGCCATAAGTAAACGAATGTTGGAAATGAGCCCAAGAATAAAAGGGCTCTGAGAAGGCCGAAAGATAACTTGGGCTGGAAACGGCCCAACGGAATAACGGGCCCTTAATGGGTATAAACTGATACACTGTTCATTACGGGCCAGTTTCACCACGGGCCGTTAATGGGTGTAAAGTAATACACTATTCATTACGGGCCAATTTCACCACGGGCCGTTAATAGGCCAAGAGTTACATAGGGCCTCATATGGGCCGAAAGACGTCATGGGCCATACATGGGCCAGAAGTGAAAACGGGCTGGAATCATATTGGGTGGCCCAGATGACGCTACTGGGCCTAATTCGGATAGGGCATAATGGGCCTTGGGTTAGCGGGCTGTAAATGGGCTATATGCGAACATGCTGTTAACAAGCTTTACATGGGCCGGCCCGCCACCTTTTGACCAAGTCAAATGGGCCGGCCTTTTCACAGGAATGGGCCTCTGTTGGGCCATGCCACATGTCGACGTATCATAGGCGCCTTCTATCCAATGAGTGGATGACATCTGTCCCAACGGTGAGCCGACACGTGTTTCCTGCAGCCAATGATGATTTTACACGTGGAAAATCCCCATTGGTCGGGGTTGTTAACGGGTTATCGGATCCAAAACCTGAACCGATAGCTTAACGGCATTCCGTTACAGTGGATGCCACGTGTCGGTCACCCTTGACGAAAGCACTTCTGTGACGCGCGATTTATCATCATGGAAGTGGACACTTCCGTGATGATAATTTTGGTAATGTCATGGAACACTTCTACGACAGCACAGGTATGACTATCATGATTCTGTCATAAATTTGTCATGGATGTACATGCATGACAAAAAACGCGACCTACTATGACAAACACGTATCATCACGAAAGTGTATTTTTTTGTAGTGGACATTTGGACTTTTATATGGTGCAAAGCAATAGTCTAATTTTGACATGAAGATTTTAATACTCAAGCATATTTACAAGCAACCACGTATTTCAAAATATCAACGCTAAAGCAAGTTATCACTAGACCATTATGCTAAATCATTGATCCATTCATGAAACACTCAAATATTAGCTACACCCAATGCTCAAATACGATCATAGTGCCCCTTAGTTGGTGCTTTATAAGAGAAGATGGAGACTCAAATTCAAAATAAAAATTGCATAAAGTAAAAGAAAGGCCCTTCACAGAGGGAAGTAGGGATTTGTAGAGGAGCCAGAGCTCAAAGCAAAAATTAAGAGATAAAAACATTTGGGGAGGCATACTTTTCCCACCAACGAAAATGACTTAGAGTTCCCAATACTTTCCATGCTAGATGCATCATGGGCGGTTCCCAAACAGAAAATAAAATTTATTCCTCTTTCTACCATACTTTCACTTTCCATGGATAAACGTATCCATGGGTGCCCTCCATACCAACACTATGCAAGGAATTTATTATTTGACAAAATAAAGTAAATTCATTTGTTTCATTTTGGGGTTGGGCATCCCTAATACCTTTGTTGTACTCTCATGCAATGACAAGTGAATAAACACTCATCGTGAGAATAACACATCTAGCATGGAAATCACCGGCCACCCTTCACCGCCTCACGAGCCGTACGAGCACATAAAAGAGAAAATTATTTCAAAAATTAGAGATGGCACATGCAAATTTGCTTAGAACGACACAGAAATACCGCATATAGGTAGGCATCATGGACTCATATGGCAAAACATGTTTAAAGGGTTTTGGATGCACAAGTAGTGATCATACTTAGTGCAAAAATGAAGGCTAGAAAAAAGATTGAGAAGCACCCAACCAAAAAACAAAAATATCTTGTACCCAAGCATTAAGCATAAGTAACAATTGACTTTCGTTGCATAACTATTGACTTTCGTGCTTGCATAGGGAATCACAAACTTTAACACCAATATTCTTACTAAAGCACAATTACTCATCAACATGATTCACATATCACATTGTCATATCTCAAAACCATTACTAAGAACCAAGTTTATTTTGTCCAATGATCTTCATGAAAGTTTTTACTATATCCTCCTTGGATATCTATCACTTTGGGACTATTTTCATATGTTGCTTTTAATAAGCTCAAACAAATTGAAGTGAAGAACATGAGCATAATATTTCTTTCTCGCAAATAATATAAGTGAAGCAAGATAGAATTTCTTTAAAAAAATTACTAACTCCCAAATAAATCTAAGTGAAGCATGAGAGCATTTCTTCCAAAATAACAAAGCACACCGTGCTCAAAAAGATATAAGTGAAGCACTAGAGCAATTCCATGGCTCTAAAAATTTAAGTGAAGCATAGGAGCAAGCATAGCATAATATTTGGATCTCTCAAAAAGGTGTGTCCAGCAAGGATTCAAGACTTAAAATACAAAGCAAAACAAGCAAAGACTCATAACATACAAGACGCTCCAAGCAAAACTCATAATATGTGACGAATAAAAATATAGCTTCGAGTAAAATACCGATGGTTGTTAGAAGAAAGAGGGGATGCCACTCGGGGCATCCCCAAGTAGTTGCTTGCTACTTCTTGAATATTATCATGGGGTGCCTCGGGCATCCCCAAGCTTAGCCTTTTCCTAATCCTAATTCTTCATCCATTGTAAGATTACCCAAAACTTGAAAACTTCAATCACACAAAACTCAACAAAACCTTCCTGAGATCCGTTAGTATAAGAAAGCAAACCACTACTATGAGTATTGTTGCAAACCCAATCATATTTTATTTTTGCATTATATTTATTGTATTCAACTTTTTTATGGCAAAAAGTCTTCAAAGAAAACCATAGAATCATCAAAACAAGGACACAACGCAAAGAAAATAGAATCTGTCAAAAATAGAACAGTCTGTAGCAATCTGAATACTTCGAATACTTTTGTAACTCCAAAAGTTCTAAAAAATTAGGACAACGTGAATAACTTTTTTATTAATATTTTTCAAAAAGAATCAACTCAAAAGAACTCTTCTATTAAAAATGGGAAATATTTTCGTGAGTGCAAAAGTTTCTGTTTTTCAGCAAGATCAAATCAACTCTCACCCAAATCATCACAAAGGCATTGCTTGGCACAAACACTAATTTAAACCACAAAAACACATCTAATCAGAGGCATAATTGGGTATTTTATTAAAAACAGCAAGAAAACCAAAAGGCAAAAAGATACAAGTTGGGTTACCTCCCAACGAGCGTTGTCATTTTACGCCCCTAGCTAGGCATAACACAGAGGATCTAAGTTTTGTCATATTTAGTTCTAGATCCATATGATACCTCATGATTTATTCATATGGTGGCCTAATTCTTATTCTAGGGAAGTGTTCCATACCCTTCCTTAGTGGAAATTGAAATTTAATATTGCCTTCTTTCATATCAATCTCGACACCAATAGTACGTAAAAATGGTATACCAAGTATAATTGGACAAGATGGATTTTAATCAATATCAAGAACAATAAAATCTATGGGCACATAATTCCTATTGAGGGAGTCCCGGATTAGGGGGTGTCCGGATAGCCGAACTATCACCTTTGGCCAGACTCCTGGACTATGAAGATACAAGATTGAAGACTTCGTCCCGTGTCCGAATGGGACTTTCCTTGGCGTGGAAGGCAAGCTTGGCGATACGGATATGTAGATCTCCTACCATTGTAACCTACTCTGTGTAACCCTAACTCTCTTCGGTGCCTATATAAACCAGAGGGTTTTAGTCCGTAGGACGAACAACAATCATACCATAGGCTAGCTTCTAGGGTTTAGCCTCTCTGATCTCGTGGTAGATCTACTCTTATACTACCCATATCATCAATATTAATCAAGCAGGAGTAGGGTTTTACCTCCATCGAGAGGGCCCAAACCTGGGTAAAAACATCGTGTCCCTTGCCTCCTGTTGCCATCCGCCTACACGCACAGTTCGGGACCCCCTACCCGAGTTCCGCCGGTTTTGACACCGACATTGGTGCTTTCATTGAGAGTTCCTCTGTGTCGTCATCTTTAGGCCTGATGGCTCCTCCGATCATCAACAACGATGCGGTCCAGGGTGAGACTTTTCTCCCCGGACAGATCTTCGTATTTGGCGGCTTTGCACTGTGGGCCAATTCGCTTGGCCATCTGGAGCAGATTGAAAGCTACGCCCCTGGCCATCAGGTCAGATTTGGAAGTTTGAACTATACGACTAACGTCCGCGGAGACTTGATCTTCGACGAGTTCGAGCCACAGCCAAGCACGCTGCACTATCACGATGGGCATGATCTAGCTCTGCCGTTGGACAGTGCCCTAGAGGCCGCACAAGTGTCCGCTCTGACCCTTAGCTCGGAGCCGACTGCGCCGATCGAGGACGGGTGGCTGGACACCGCCTCGGGGGCTACTATCTCTACGGCGATTGAGCCGAACACCAATCCCGTCCGTTGCGAAGCTCGTGACTCCAAGGTGTCGGACTCCTCTCTGGACTCCGAACCTTCCGCGCCCCTGACAATCGAATCCGATTGGGCGCCGATCATGGAGTTCACCACCGCGGACATCTTTCATCACTCGCCCTTTGGCGACATCCTAAATTCACTAAAGTCTCTCTCTCTTTATCAGGACAGCCCTGGCCGGATTATGGTCAGCAAGGTTGGGATGCGGACGACGAAGAAATTCAAAGCCCACCCACCACCCACTTCATAGCCACTGTCGAAAGTTTAAACGACATGCTCGATTTCGACTCCGAAGACATCGACGGTATGGACGACGATGTAGGAGATAAGCATGAACTAGCACCTATAAGGCACTGGGCAGCCACCTCATCTCACGATGTATACATGGTGGACACACCTAAAGGAAGCGACGACAAGGAACAACGGGACACCACGAGGGATCATTCCCTCGAAAAGCAATCAAAACGGCGACGTAAGCGCCGCTCAAAATCCCGCCTCGACAAAGACAGCAGCCATACAGACCCAGCCATAGAGCAGCGCGAATCGATGTACGACAAACATGCCATCGAGCAACCGTCCGAACAGGACAACCTGGATAAACAATCCGTGCTGGTCTGGAGGACGGCGTCGTTTTGACGTCCCCAACCGGAGATACAGTTCAATACGTACTCCAGATAATGTATACGGACTCCAACAACGCAACCGAATGTGAGGCCCTTCTACATGGTCTCCGGATTGCAGTCTCCATGGGCATTCAATGCCTAGAGGTGCGCGGGGATTCGAACCTCGCGATATCCCAAATAAATGGAGACTTTGATCCAAAGGATCCAAAAATAGCAGCCTATCGCAACGCCGTCCTAAAAATGTCAGCTCGGTTCGAGGGGCTCGAATTTCACCATATAGCCCGGGATAACAACCAGGCAGCAGACGTATTGGCACGCATTGGCGCAAAGCGTGATGCCGTCCCTCCCAACATCTTCCTAGAGAGGCTGCTTAAGCCATCGGTACTATGGGAGGGGGAGTCCGGAAATAACAACCCGGACCCAACCGCACTGCCTGATACCGAACATTCTAACACACTTGGTGGTTCTGCCAACGAAGTAACACCCTCAGCCCACGTAATAATAGCAGTCATCGCCCCGTGGACGGAACCATTCCTAGCCTACCTAACCAGGCAGGAACTTCCCGAGGACCAAAATGAGGCCCGCTGCATAGTACGGCGATCTGAAGCCTACAAGGTCCATGAGGGAGAGCTTTATAAGAAAAGCATAACTAGAGTCCTTCAAAGGTGTATCTCCGAAGAGGAAGGGCGGAATCTTTTGGCCAAAATTCATGCTGGACTTGGCGGCACCACGCCGCAGCCTGGGCCCTTGTAGGTAAGGCCTTCCGTACAGGATTCTATTGGCCGACGGACCGGGCAGACGCTCAGGACTTAGTCCAACGATTTGTCGGTTGCCAGCTCTTCGCTAATCAAAGCCACATGCCACCCACCGCCCTCAAAACTATACCCATCACCTAGCCCTTCGCGGTCTAGGGGATTGACATGGTTGGACCCCTTAAAGGAGGAACCCACAAGCAAAAATACCTACTTGTCATGGTGGATAAATTCACCAAATGGATAGAGGCCAAACCTGTTAAGACGGCCGAATCCGGACTAGTGATAGACTTCATATCAGGTGTTGTACACCGTTACGGCATCCCCCACAGTATCATCAGTGATAACGGCACGAACTTCACGGCTGACGAGGTCAAACTCTGGTGCAAAAACATGGGCATCGAGCTTGACTAAGCTTCAGTCTATCACCCTCAAACTAACGGTCAAGTCGAGCGAGCAAATGGTCTAATCATGAGCGGCATCAAACCCAGACTAGTGCGGTCCCTCAAGGAATCTAACACGCACTGGGTAGAGGAGCTCGACTCCGTACTCTGGAGGCTGCGGACCACGCCGAATCGCACTACCGGATTCACACCATTCTTTATGGTATACGGCGCAGAGGCAGTTTTGCCCTGCAATATAATTCATGACTCACCTCGCGTGCGCATGTACGAAGAAAGATAAGCCGAGCTTGATCGGCAGGACAGTTTGGACGCCTTGGAGGAGGAGTGTGATGTGGCAAAAGCCCGTTCTGCATTCTATCAACAGCAGGCTCGAAGATATCAAAGCAGAGATGTACGGGCCAAAACTTACAATGTTGGCGAGTTAGTTCTACGCCTGCCGGACAAGAAAAAGGACAAACTCAAGCCCAAATGGGAAGGTCCCTTCATCATCGACCAAGTCCTGCCCGGCGGAGCGTACCGTCTGCGAAATGCATCGGATAACCGACTCGAGCCGAACCCATGGAACGCAGCCCGTCTTCGAAGATTCTACGCCTAGCGCCGGATTCTGAGTTCGTCTCCTTCCTCCGTCTATATTTTATACAGTAGTTGTCTTATATTTCTCCCCTTCTCCCCCCTTTTTTCTCTTACAACCTTTGAAGGCTCGTTTGCGCTTTGTTCGCATACACTTGATGCGCTATCTGCGCTCATTATACCTGGGGGCTTCTTTAACAGAAGCTTATTTATACGAGCTTCATGCCCAACACATGTGTCACACTTCCTCATGTACCTTTTATTCACCATTATATGCATCGATATGACTTAAGTTTTGGCCAAGCTGGGTTGCCTAGCTCCTGTGCTTACCCCTACGTTCCTGATTGTTCGACTAGGTGGTAAAGGGAGCACCTCTGCGATTGTTACTGCCGGGTCAGCCGGATGTGTACCTCAGACTGGGTGAAGCAGAAAGCTAGCGTTCTTAAGGGAATATTCGGTCGGTGAACTAAAAGACGATTTCTTACCTATTTATTTATCTGCCCCCAGATGTTTTTCTTCTTTTTTCGCAGTCCGGACATGCACTTTAGGGCATGCCTCCCAGGGAAAGGAACCATGTAATGTAACATAACTAGTTGGGCACTTGTCTGATAAAGAACTAATGACCCCTACGCCTGGTCTCCACGCATGCCCCGGTTCTTATATAACCGCGAGGGTATTCGGACACGCTCCAGACTATTGGGTCCCGAGGTTGAAGCGAAAAGGTCCGCTATGACAAATGATCTACAATCCGCCTAGAAGGCATTTTACATGTCATCTTAAATTACATAGTCAATTCGACTGATTGTATTCCTCTTCAAAGCCATCTAATAGGCTGTCTAGTTTACAGTCCTGCTAGGAATACTTTGCGGCCAACTCTACTTGGCCGTACACTAAGCTCACAGGGATCTCCTTCCCATTGGGCCCCACAGGTCCGACCTCGGCCATGTGGTTTGGGTCAGCCTTCGTGTACCGCGTCTTCACCATGGCCCAAGCCTCCCTAGCGCCTTGACGGCAGGCCAATATCTTCCATAAGCGGAAGCGCCACCACGCTCCCTGAAGCCTCTCTGCAAGCTCTCCAAGGCCTTCGGGCAGGGAGACAGATGGCCACAAGGCCTGGGCGACGCCTTTCATCACCTGCCGAACTCGTTCGTGCAGCTGCAAGAGCTCGGGAAGAAGGTCACCCGTAGAACCGGGCATTTCCTCTGCAGGACAGCCTGTGAGCATACCTACAGACATACCTCTGTTAGTCGACTTCCTCGCCAAACTCTTTTTCAAAGTTCGTTCAAGCACTTACTAAAAATGCCACGTCGAAGCCGCCGATTCTCCTTAACGGAGTTAGACAGCTGGGCACGAACATCCTTTAGTTCCTCACCCAGCTGGGTGTTGGCATCTTGGAGATTATTTTTCTCTTGCCTCACCCTTGTAAGCACATTCTCGCCAGCCTTTAACCAGCGCATGAGCTGTTGCTTGTCCGGATCTATCCCGGCGCCATCTGCAATATTATTGTCAGACTTATACACACGCCGCACTTCACAAATTACTTATCTTTTGAAGCATATATTACCAAAGGGGGTCTCTTTGGCTTCCCCCGCTGCGGCTAGTGCGGCCTCAAGTTGGGCTTTGCACTCCTCCAGCTCCTGGGACAGTTGGGTATTCTTTTCTGTAAGATCCTGCACAATAAATAATCCTTAAATCAGTTATTCTAACAATTTCAAGTCTCGGGGGCTGCTGGCATATATAACTGTCAAATTTTCTCACCCGTATGTCTTTTACATACTGCTTCGTGGCTCTGGCTAAACCATTTTGAGCGGCACGGAGGTGCGCATCTCCCAAATTGAAGGCATTCAATGCCTCTGGGGAGAAACATGTGTCACAAAGAACTGTCCGGTGACGATTGTGATTCATGGCACTCTCCACCTCGGAATTGGTGGCAGATAACCTGTCGGCATCCTCTGTCGGAGGAGCATCCGACGCACGCCTCATGTTCGCCTCCACTTCTAGACCTGGCTTTGGAGCCTGGCGAGCGGAGGACTGATTGGCAACTTCTCCGGATACAGTCCGGCGAGCGCTCTTCTTCCTGAAAAAGCACTAGCGTTAGTATGCCTCCCGGGAATAAAACCTGGGAGTAAGATGACACGCCATACCGTTGCACCAGCATTTCAATCTGGACTGCACTTCTTTTCAGTCTGTTGGGCCTTGATGTCCCTTGTTGACTAGCCGTCGCAGGCTCGGCCTTCCGCCTCAAGGACTTCCCCTACGAAACACCATTGGTATACGGTGGTCAAGAACAAGCACAGATGGGTCATTTTCAAAGTATTGGGACTTCGGTCTCAGTTACCTGCGAGGCTGGAAGTATTCCGGGGTAATCGGCCGTAATGGCGACCCAGGCATTATAGATGCTCAGTTGGTGGAATACCCCATCGATCAGCTCCACCGATATTTTCGGATCCTCTTGGGAGGTCGGATCGAGGAACCGTTCCGGATCTTGGGGTTGTGGAGGCGGGCTGTTTATATCCTTTATGGCCCGGCGCAGTTCCTGCACAGAAATCAAAAAATGAGATACTTGACTATGGGAGTATGGATCGGATAGGCAAAAATAAATGTCCACTTACCCAGCTTGGAGGATTGTACATAGAAAATCCATCATGTGGATTGACGTGGAGAAATTCCTCCTCTTCTCCCTTGTACAATGCGGACAGGGTCTTCACCAGATCGGCGACCGATCCCGGCCCCTTACGGCCGTGGCGGGTGGCATCATCCTCCCCGTTGAAATCCCACATGGGGTGGCCTCTATACTGGAGCGACTGCATCCTCGCATAATGCATGTGGCCATGACCCCGATCATGGTCAGTCTGGAATGAGCTAATAACCTAATTTGGCTCATCAGGTAAAGGGCGTCCCTGTCATTTTCCTTCTGAGGGCTCCGTGGACGCCAACTTAGGTGTTTCTTCAAAGGAGCGTTATTGAACTCAGGGAGGCCGATCGGAACAGGGTCCGGCAGGGGGACATCTTCTATATAAAACCATTCCGAAGGCCAGTCTTCGGACGCCTTCTTCGAGGTTCCGGATAGATATCCGGTCCTGGCGATGCGCCATAGTTCAGCTCCGCCCACTTCATATATTGACCCCTCTTGAGAACAGGGCACAAGGCAGAACAACTTCTTCCACAACGTGAAATGAGCCTCGATGCCCAAAAACAGCTCACAAAGGGCCACGAAGCCCGCAATATGCAAGATGGAAGCAGGCGTGAGGTTGTGCAACTGGAGGCCGTAGAACTCCAGGAGCCCCGGGAGAAACGGATGAATTGGAAATCTGAGCCCTCTTATCAAATAAGGGACAAGGCATACCCGCTCTCCTTTGGAGGGACTGGGGACGCTCTCCGCTTGCTTTCCACCCTTATAGGTGGTGAGTCCGGCTCGAACCGGAACCATGAAGGCTGGGGGAAGAAATCCCTTGGTTTGGAGCGTCAATAGCTCGCTGCGTGGGATGGAGCATCTCTCCCAATCTCCAGGCCGAGGGCTGGGAAGGCGAGAGGAGGAGCTGCGTCGATTGTCCATGATGGAATGGATTTCTATCAGATGCGCTCCGATGAATGCTCACGGAGGGAGGATGGTGTGATTCGGATCTAGATCCCCGTCTCCTTTATAGGCAGCTCATTTGCGCAGCTAGGGGGGTAAATGTAAAAATACCCTGGCTTTTCGCATTCGTTCGACACGTGGAAGATGGCCATTATTGGGCGTGGAAGCCGAAGAGCGCAATATTTACAAGAAGCCGGACGCTATTCAACAGGTACACGGGATTTGGAGAAGAACCCGCCTTGCAATGCCGAAGACAATCTACGCGCCGGACTCATCGCCATTGAAGCCTGGTTCGGGGGCTACTGAGGGAATCCCGGATTAGGGGGTGTCCGGATAGCCGAACTATCACCTTTGGCCGGACTCCTGGACTATGAAGATACAAGATTGAAGACTTCATCCCTTGTCCGGATGGGACTTCCCTTGGCGTGGAAGGCAAGCTTGGCGATACGGATATGTAGATCTCCTACCATTGTAACCGACTCTGTGTAACCCTAACCCTCTTCGGTGCCTATATAAATCGGAGGGTTTTAGTCCGTAGGACGAACAACAATCATACCATAGGCTAGCTTCTAGGGTTTAGCCTCTCTGATCTCGTGGTATATCTACTCTTGTACTACCCATATCATCAATATTAATCAAGCAGGAGTAGGGTTTTACCTCCATCGAGAGGGCCCGAACCTGGGTAAAAATATCGTGTCCCTTGCCTCCTTTTACCATCCGCCTAGACGCACAGTTCGGGACCCCCTACCAGAGATCCGCCAGTTTTGACACCGACACATATTTTCAAGAAGAAGAACATCATTAATTCTTCCCATAGGATTTTTGATAGTAGAATCTGCCAAGTGCAAATTTAAAGAGCATTCTTCAATATCGGTAAGACCATGCACATCACATAAAGATTTTGGAATTGTAGAAACACTAGCACCCAAGTCACATAAAGAAAAACACTCATAATTTTTAATCTTGACTTTGATGGTAGGTTCCCATTCATCATGTAATTTTCTAGGAATGGAAACTCCTAATTCCAACTTTTCTTCAAAAACTTTCATCATCACATCAACAATATGTTTAGTAAAAGCTTTATTTTGTTCATGAGCATGGGGTGAATTTATCATGGATTGCAACCAAGAAATACAATCAACCAAAGAGCAACTATCATAATTAAAGTCTTTGTAATCCAAAATAGTGGGCACATCACTAGTTAAAGTTTTTGACCTCTTCAAACCCACTTTTATCAATTTTCTCAACAAGATTTTCACCCTCCAAATTATAGGGACGCCTTCTAACTAAAGTTGACTCTTCTCCAGTCCATTTTTCATCAATATTAATCTTACTAAACAAAGAATCAATAGAAGAAACACCAATCATTTTCAGATCTTCATCACTTTTATGAAAGTAATAGCTAGAAAACGTTTTTACTAAAAAATCTCTTTTAGCTCTAAGCATAGCGGTCCTTTTCTTACTTTCATCCATAGAAACATAAAGAGTTTTAATTGATTCTTCAACTTTAGGCAAAAAAAATCATCTTTAGAGTTTCTACACCATTTCTATCAATACTTCTAGAGATACCATCAACTTTATTCAGCTTTTCTTCTTTCGTAGCATTAAAAACTTTTTGAGTATCGATAAATTCTTTAATATTATTCTCAAGATCAGACGTGTTTCTATTATTATTATAAGAAGGATTACCATAGGAATTACCTTAATTGTTGTCACACCCTAGTTAGCCATGCATTAGAGTGTTGCATCATGTTTACTCTTTCATCAGAAACCTGAAATGGGGATGACAGAACCCCCAGTCCCCTCTGAAACCAATTAGGGTTTACTAAAAACTTTTTCAATGAACCTGAAATACCCTTCTAAAATGCCCATCATTTTTTGTCTTGGTTCAGAACCTCTGCCAAAAGTGATGCACATTTTCCTAGGCCATCTTAGGGTTTTTGAATTAAATCATAAATATTTGAATTTGGGCATTTAAAATTATATAAAATATTTAAATGCTCAAATATCTCCAAACTAAAATGTTTCATGTTGGAAATAATCCAACTATGGACCAGGAGTAGTTTGGTGATTTTAGGAGTTGCCTAAGTATTTTATTTAATTCAACAAAGTTGCAGAAGTATTAAAAAAACAGAAAACAGAAAGAAAATGGAAAACTTACCTGACGCCTGCTCCCGGCCCACCTGCCGGCCCAGCCCAGCGCCGCTCCAGCGAGCTGCTTGCCGGCCAGGCAGGCAGGCAGGTGCCCGACGGCGACCGCAGCGCGCGCCACGCACCTGCTCGCCGCGTCGCCGCTCCCCGCGCCCGGTGACGTCGTGGATCAGCCTCCCTCGCTCCCCCGAACCCCCCAGACACCCTCTCCTCTCTCCAGCTCCTCCCCCTCGCGCTCCCCCGCCATGACCGACGCCACCATC
>NC_057798.1:473730785-473734443 GCF_018294505.1 Triticum aestivum | reverse complement strand
CGTAGCCGTGCTTCCCGCCGCCCGTGCGTCCTCTCATCGTGTCCAGGAGCTCCGCCGCTGTCCACTCCATCGAGCAAGCCGAGCCCCGAGTGCTCGCAACGCCCGAGTCCACCGCAACGACCTCGCCCGAACCGCCATCGCCGGAGATCCCCTTCAACGCCGTCGTCACTCCGATCCATCTCCGGCCGCACCAAGGGCTTCGTCGCACTCACTGTGAGCTTAGCCATGTTTCCCCCCCTCCTTTTCTTGCTCCTGAGCCGTGTAGCGACCTCCCGGAGCTCAACCGCACCCACCGCCGTGGAGCTCGTCGCCGACGTGCTCCCGGTCACCCTCCGACCACTCCACGGTGTCCATCATACTCACCGTGTTCCGTAGCACCTAGCTAGCTACTCCCCGAGCCTCACCGACCCCTCTAGCGTCAAGTTCGTCTTCGGCCGAACCCCGGTGGCCGCCAAAGTCGTCGCCGGCGCCAACTCCGGCCACCCCGACCCCAACGGACTCCACCAAGAGCTGCGGCTCGTCCTCAGCTCCACTCCGGTGGTCTCCGCGACCCATTTGGTGGCCGAAACAGCCAAAACCACTTCCGCCGCCGCGTCGGGCTCGCCGGGGGCTAAACGCCGGTGCAGCCGACCCGGGTTTGACCACGGGTGGGCCCTGGTTGACTCCCCTGAGTCAATGACAGGTGGGGCCCAGCCCTGTTAATTAAACAGGTTTAGTTTTAATTAAAACTTTAATTAATCTAATCACACTGACACGCGGGACCCACTGTCAGGTTTGACCCGGACGTGTCCCGTTGACCTGCTGACGTCACACTGACATCAGGCTGACGCAATAATTGATTTTCTGGAATTAATCTAATATAGGAAATTCCAGAATATAGTTTAAACTTCAAAAATTCATAACTTTTATTCTGTAACTCCAAATCAGACAAAATATATATGAAAAATGATCAGAAAAATCCAATCTATCCATCTGTACTATTTTCATGCATGACCAAACAAGTTAACTTGATGTTTAATGCAGAACAAGGAAAAACACTTTAAAAGGCCATGTTTGAGTTTGAAATTTGAATCTTTGATTCAAATTGGTTCAAACCCTTCTGGTCTTAGTTGCATTAGCCCAACACACTCATATTGCTATGTTTCATGCATGCATCATATTGTTGCACATTGTTTGGTGATGGTCGTGTATCGATGTTCTTTGCGGCAGGTTCTGCCTCCGAGGAGTACCGTGATTACCCTAACGAAGAACCGTATCAGTGCATCGAACCATCAGGCAAGCAACCAACCATTTGATCGTATCGATACAATCCCATGTTCTCGCTCCTGCTCTCTTTTACTGCATTAAGACAACACGTTTCAAACTGCTGTGAGCCATGATAGTTGAACCCACTTCCTCTGCATGACCTGTCATTGCCACAGTAACTAGATGAAACCCACTAGCATGTGTAGGAGTTGATTGAGCCATATGTATGTGTTGTTCCTACCTTGCTATGCTTGCTATGCTTAGAGTCGTGTCAGGTCTGGTTCATCTGGGTGATGGGCTAGAGTGAAATGATTATGTCGGTAATGAGAGTGGTGTGGTGAACACGATTTGGTAAAGGTATCGATGAGAGGCCATGTAGGAGTACATGGTGGGTTGTTTCATTGAAGCCGACCTTAAGCACTGAGATCTGTATGTGTGATTTAAGAATCAACTACTACCATGCATTGGGCCCAAAACCAATGGACCCTCTCGGCTTCTTATTCACCCTAGTTCTCCGTCCAGGAGTTGCAAGTAGTTTCTGGTGTTTGTAGCCTACTGGAGGCCGTGGACAGCGCTGACCGTAGGGGTGGGCTGTGATGCGGTAGGTACGTGGCCGGGTGTACCGAATACCCATTAGGTATTTCGGGAACCCTGTTCACATCGTTCGGGGCCGTATGGGAAACCTCGGCCGGACTCCCTACGGATGGAACCTGGATAGGCGATAAACCTGGACTGGAGGCTTAAGTGATTAGGTAGGTCGTGGCCGACACCCACGTTGGGCTTCCGCTTGAAGGTTGCCGAGTACATGTCGTGTAAACGACGGTAAGTGGTGAGAGCGTGTATGAAGAAGTACACCCCTGCAGGGTTAACATGATCTATTCGAATAGCCGCGTCCGCGGTAAAGGACTACTTGGTTGCCTATACAGTTCATAGACAAGTAAATGGAAACTACTAAAAGCCTCAAGATAAGTGTGAGTGCCGAGGATGGCTCTTCCGTAGGAAGATGGAGGTGGATCCTCGGTAGTGTATTGAATTGGTGAGTAGTGGACTCGTGTACGCAAAACCATTTCAAGTTGGAGTCTCGTAGGTTAGCCTAGCCAAGAGTCAGAGCTGGCTTGCTGCAACAACTCCACCAACCCTTCTTGATAATATGCATGTATGTGGGATCTGATGTAAGTCTTGTTGAGTACCTTTGTACTCATGTTGCTATAATTTACATTTTTACAGAAGACGCTGCAACCCCTTCTGATGGGTTCTACATAGACGTTGACATCAATGAGTAGGCTAAGGCCCAGGTGGTGATCCTGAGCTTGTGAAGGACCTCGTAGTATAGCTAGGCTTTTCCAAGCCTCTTTTATTTTTCTAGTTGTCTGTACTCAGACAAGTTACTTCCGCTGCTGGTTTGTATGACTGTATGACTTGAATGCTGGGTCGTGTGACCCGTACCTTTGTGTATGTTATGTATGGCTCTCTGAGCCTTAAATAAAGTACTTGTGTCATAGAGTCATGTTGTGATGCCTTGTTGTATTTGCACATATCGAGCATATTGTGTGTATGATTGAAATGCTTGGTATGTGTGGGATCTGACTATCTAGTTGTTTATCCTTAGTAGCCTCTCTTACCGGGAAATGTCTCCTAGTGTTACCGCTGACCCATGGTAGCTTGCTACTGCTCTGGAACACTTAGGCTGGCCGGCATGTGTCCTTCTTCGTTCCGGTGTCTGTCCCTTCGGGGAACTGTCATGCATTGAGTACCGGAGTCCTGTTAGCCCGCTACAGCCCGGTTTACCGGAGTCCTGCTAGCCCAGTGCTACAGCCCGGACCCACTTGCTGATGACCGACACGTTCGAAGCTGGGTCATGGATGCCTGTCCCTGTAAGTCTGTGCCACTTTGGGTTTACAACTAGTCATGTCAGCCCGGGCTCCTTAACATATGGATGCTACCGACACTATCATATACGTGAGCCAAAAGGCGCAAACGGTCCCGGGCAAAGGTAAGGCGACACCCGTGGGGATACCGTGCGTGAGGCCGCAAAGTGATATGAGGTGTTACAGGCTAGATCGATGTGTCATCGAGTCGGGGTCCTGACAATTATTGGATGAATTACTAGGAAAAGGCTTAGGATTAAAATTACCTCTATAAGCATTGTTATTGAATAGTTTCACGAGATAAAATTCACATCTATGGCATCACTATTTTGCTCAATCAAAGTAGACAAAGGCACATCATTAAAATTAATAGGATCACTTTTTTTAGCAACCAACTTCATAAGAGCATCAACTTTTTCACTCCAAGAATTTATCTCTTCTACCGAATTGACTTTTTTACTCGCAGGCGCTCTTTCGGTATGCCATTGTGACTAATTGGCCATAATATCGTCTAGCAATTTAGTAGCTTCACCCAAAGTAATTTC